>NC_134404.1:49782538-49820393 GCF_038048845.1 Mixophyes fleayi
GGATGGATGGTAGGCCTTGAGAAACAGATGGGTTTTGAGAACCCGTTTGAAAGAGCCAAGATTAGGGGACAGACGGGTGGAGGGAGGCAGGTTGTTTCAGTGGAGGGGGGCAGCACAGGAGAAGTCTTGAATTCTGGCGTGGGATGAGGTGATCAGTGTGGAGGAAAGGCGACGACCATTGGCCGATCACAGGGAACGGGCTGGAGTGTAGATGGAGATGAGGTTAGAGATATAAGGGGCAGTGGAGTGGGAGAGGGTGTTGTAAGCGACAGTAAGGAGTTTAAAGAGGATTCTGTAAGGGAAAGGGAGCCAATGTAGGGCAAGGCAGAAAGGGGAGGCAGAGGAAGAGCAGTGAGAAACAAAGATAAGTCTCGCCAACATATTAAGAATAGATCATAAGGGGGCGAGATGGGAGAGGGGGAGGCCGGTGAGGATAAGCTTGCAGTAATCAGGTGGGGAATTGATGAGAGCATGGATGATATTTTTAGCAGTATCCTGAGAGAGGAAGGGCCGGATGCGGGCAATATTCCGAAGTTGGAAGCAACATGATTAGGCAAAAGAGTGAATGTGAGGGGCAAAAGAGAGGGAGGAGTCAAGGGTGACATCCAGACAGTGCAGTTGGGGAACAGCAGAGATGGTGGTGTTGTTAACGATGATGGATAGATCAAGGTGGGGTGAGAATTTCGAAGGAGGGAAAACGATGGCAGAAAGACAGTCGGAGACACGAGACAAGGGGGGGGGGGGTCAGGAGAAGAGATGTAGAGTAGAATATCGCCGGCGTAGAGGTGGTACTGGGGACCAAAGGAAGAGATTGCCCAGGGAGGTAGTGCCATAGTAAGAAAAAAAGAGGGCCGAGAATAGAGCCCTGAGGGACTCCAACAGGGAGGTCAGAGGAGGGAAAGGTTGAGTCAGGAGTGGAGACAGAGAAGGAGTGGTTGGCAAGGTGAGAGGTGAAGCAGGTGAGGACAGTGCCAGAGAGGCAGAGAGAACAAAGATCTGCAGAAGGAGGAAGTGGTCCATAGGCAGGTTTAAGAGAATGAGCAGGGATAAATCGCCCCTGGCTTTGGCTGAGAGAGGGTTATTAGTAACTTTGGCCAGGACAGTTTCAGTGGAGTGGTAGGTGTAGAATCCAGATTGGAGGGGGTAGAGGAGGGAGTTAGCAGAGAGGTGACTGGAGAGGCGGTTGCAGACAATCCACTCGAGTAGTTTGGAGGTGAAGGGGAGAAGTGATATGGGGCAGTAGTTAGCTAGAGAGGTGGGGTCAAGGTTGGGTTTCTTAAGAATGGAAGAGATAAGGGCGTGTTTGAAGGAGAAGGGGACAATGCCAGAGGAGAGTGACAGATTAAGGAGGTGTGCGAGGTGGGAATAGAATGTGGTGCAAACGGGAGCGAAGGAGGTGAGAAGTGATGGGATCAAGTTGACAGGTGGATGGGGGAGAAGACAAAATGAGAGAGTGGACTTTATCACCCGAATGTGGGGCAGAAAGAGCACCAGAGCTGATTTTTGGAGGAAGATGGAACGATGACTGTGGCGAGAGTGCAATGAGGAAGAGATGTCCAGTCTGATAGCCTCAATTTTAGAGTAGAAAAAGGAAGCAAGTTGGTGGCAGATAACGAGCGGGATGGAGGGGAGGGAGGGAGAGGAGAGAGTTAAATGTGGCAAAGAGGCGGCAGGGATTGGAGTATTTGGAAGAGATCAGGGACTTAAGGAAGGATTGGTTAGCAAGGGAAAGGGTGAAACTGTAGGAGTAGAGGATGAACTTAAAGTGAAGGAAATCGGCCAGGGAGTGAGATTTCCACCAGAGATTTCCACTTCTGGTAGGAAGCTGGTAAATTTAGAGTGCCAAGGTTGGGGTAGTCAATGGCTGCAGTTGACAGGAGAGGCTTGGGCAATGACATCCAGAGCATTAGTGAGGGAGAGGTTGCCTGGTAAGGGCAGACTAGGGTAGGAAGAGAGAAGAGTGTCAAGAGAAGAGGAGAAAGAAGAAGGGTCCAGAGCATCAAGGTTACACCTAGAGAGGGTGGATTTAGGTGGGGGGGGGTTCAGGGGAGGACGAGAGAGTGAAGTAGAGGAAGTGGTGGTCAAAGAGAGGAAAGGGGGAGCTAGAGAAGTCAGAGAGAGCACAAAGATGAGAGAAGACAAGGTCGAGTGAGTGCCCAAGGCAGTGGGTGGGGGATGAAGTCCACTCAGTGAGGCTAAAGGAGGAGGAAAGGGCAAGAAGTTTAATGGAGGCGGGGTCAGTGGGGTTGTTTATGGGGATGTTAAAGTCGCCAAGTATGATGGATGGGAGAGGAAAGGAAGTGGCGCAGCCAGGCTGCAAAGTTATTGAGAAAAAGGAAAGGGGCCAGGTGGGCGGTAAATAATGGCGACACGTAGGTGGATGGGGGAGAAGACGGATAAAATGAACTTTGAAAGAGGGAAAAAGTAAGGGAAGGCACGGTGGGAATGGCCCGGAATGTGCAGTTGGAGGAGAGGAGAAGGCCCACACCACCTCCTGGACGGTCATCCGGTTTGGAGGAGTGGGTGAAGGAGAGGCCTCCATGGGAGCCGCAGGGGAGGCAGTGTCAGTAGATGAGAGCCAGGCTTCAGTGATAGCAAGGATGTTGAGAGAGTTGGCGATGAAGAGGTCATGAATAGCAGGCAGCTTATTAGGGATGGATCTGGAGTTCCAGAGGGCACAGGAGAAGGGGAGGGAGGGCTGGGGGGAGATTTGGATGAGGTTGGCGGAATTGCATGTGCGTGGCGGGAGATTAAGATTTGGGCGGATAGTAGGACGAGATTAGAGGATGGGTATAAGACAGGAGCGATGAGGCATGGTGAGAGAGCGGAAGAGAAGAAAGAAAAGAAACGAAAAGAAGGAGAAAAGGGGGGAGGGACGAGAGTCAGGGCAAAGGAGAAAGAAAGAACAGAATGTGGAAAATATCCTCTTCTTGTTGAATACAGGCGTACCTGCTTTAATTTTCCATTGTTTGTTTTTTTTTAAAACTGGGCAAAACCATGTTGCATTGGAAGGAGCGGTAAATTGAAAATGTGGGGACAGATTTATAGTTGGGGTTGGGCATGTCCTAGATCAACTTAAAATTTCAGTGTAAAAATAAAGCTATCAAGTATTAGTGTGCTACATGCAAACGCAGCCAGTATTTACCTTATGTGCAAAATAATAACCTAATTTGCACCCCTTGTATTGTAACATGATTTGTCCTGAACATTTACTCCATTTCTTGCCTTACTTTCCTTTATAACTCAGGCCCAGCATGTGTAATTCATGTTTCTGGATTTATTTAGTTGATCTGTTAGCCTTACATGGTGTCAGATGCAAGCATGCAGAATTCATGTGAACTAACTGCAAGGCAACCATTTCGTCTATGTATTTTGTAGGTGTCTGGATTTAAAAGGATGATGTGGCAATTTTAATAACTGATGCTAATTTAGGATGTGAAGGGTGCATGCACCTTTAAAGCTCAACAGCAACTTAAAGTTCTGCACCTGTGAAGGGTTCGTTGTGCATTCCACTCTGACATGGAGGATATCAGGGTTAGCTCAATGTAAGTTCAGCTGTGCGACTGACTCACTGCTTGTTCCTGGAACCGTCTGAAGGAGGAGAGGATACTGTGGGCAGGCGCTAACTGTATCATCTGGGTTGGGGCCGGTAGCAGATGGTCCTAAAACATACTTCCACGTGGGTTTTAAATAGAACAGCACCCACAATCAGCTGACTGGGAGTAAGTGAACATATCTGTATCATCAGCGATGTTGCATCAAATCATTTATCCCTGTGTGTATGTAAAGTTTATGTCAGTTCAGATTCAACTGTTTTCTTTTCTTTTTCCTTCATAACTTCCTATTCTATCTACATACTTTAAACGAACGTGATTTGGGGATATCATTGTATTTATTAATATGCATTTAATGTATGGAGCCATTGAGGCTGAATATCTCCATGTATTAGATATGTTTGATCCAAGGGTTATAACTTCTATTAAGTAGTGTATGTTGTCATTTTGGCATGATAATTTGGCCATAAGGGGACACTGTTCCATTGGATTATGTCATTTTAGGAACATATTTTTGTGAATGCTTAAAAAGTTGTGTGGGTGGGTTAGAGTATATTTTTATTCTTCTTACAAATGATGCAATTCTGCACTGTAACCATTATTGAGTGTGCTATATCAGGCCTGGCCAACCTGTGGCTCTCCAAGTGTTGCAAAACTACATGTCCCAGCATACCTTGCCAGCTATCAGACAGTTATTATCTAGCAGAGCATGCTGGGGCTTGTAGTGTCACCACACCTGGAGCGCCACAGGTTGGCCAGGCCTGTGCTATGTCGTTGAGAACAGGAATCTCTATTTTCCAGCCAGCACCAGTGAGACTATGGACGATGTTCCTGGACGATACCTGCTGACAGCGGTATGAGGACTCTTTCCGCTCTCCACGCCAGTACAGGGTCCCTTTGCCTTCATCGGCCCGGTGGCTTTGTTAAAAAGGGAAACGCCCTAAATCTGGTGAATCCCAGATCTAGAGCTTTTCTTTGTTTATTAAACAAGCCTCTATACTTATATTAATATTTGTATTGTCTGTAACAATCACTTGAATAGACTTTTTAGAGTGTTTTCAATATTTTATTTTATTTCTTTACATGAAATGATATTATTTAAATACCACTACTGTTTATTATCACCTGTTTTAACAACACAATGTTGCATATATTCTTATTTTTTGCTAGTAAAGGATAACAAAAGGGAAGAATGATAAATTCTAGCATAGCTTGGGTTCCTTCATATAAATTATTTTTCATGTTGGATTAAGGTGTAGCCTTATAGGCCGCCTTTAAAATGGTTAAGTGAAGTGCGCTTGTTAGAAATGTAAACATTGTATTTAATTAGACGGCGTTCCAAGTGGTTATATGTAATCTGTCACAGAGCTGACGTTTCTGAGTGGCCATTGAACTACAAATTGCACAGGAAACACTCGGGGAACTTTTACTGCTTTGACTTCTGTGTGCTTCACATCAGACAGCGCTAGTGGCATCGCTTGTAAGTGGGTTTAATGTTACAGCATGTGTTTGGCTGCTCTGGTACCACCCATTGAGCAAATGAGGTGGTGACAGGAGAGGAAGCGCCCAGTCTTCCAAGCACAGCGGAATGCCAACTCTATGAAGAACGAGCAGCACCTGTAAACGTACACCAGTAAAGTTCTGTGACCTCAACTTCTGACCACAAGTGCTCGAGCGTGAAAGGCGACTATTTAAAGACAGCCCTGCTAACAATAGCTACACACAGAGATTTCAATGCATCCAAATCCAGATTTATAGTAGCCTGCCTCTTAGCTAGAGATGCAGTGACAACATAACTGCTTCACTCTACTGGCAGCTGAAGTGACGGAATTAATATTGCTACTGAATCTGATACATGGTAATAAGCAGAATCCTTTCTCTTCCTGCAAAGGGAATTTGAGACCTTATAAATTCTATCTACAGTGTTGTTAAGTGACACAGCTAAACTTAATGCAAAAAATCTGTTTCACTCTGGGCTTCTCTCCAAAGAAGATGTAAGTGCTTTAAATCTATCAGATCTCTATTAGGTTCACATTGCACAAGACACACTTATGTCCTCATTCTAACCTAAACACTGGACATGGGGAGACACTTGTATCACAGAAGAGGCTTTTACCCTCTATTTTAATACACATGAGAAAGTACTTAAAGAGCAAGCTAGTCACGATTTGATGTTAATATATCAAAGACTTTGTATTACTGCGCTGAATAATATATATATCAACTGGATTTATTACTTAAATAAATATGTCCACCGTGCTCTCTGTATCCCCTCTGCAGAAGGTTGTCATGCTAGGAGGGAGGTGCTTCTCTATCTAAGCAGGCACACAGGAGGGAGGTGCTTCTCTCTCTAAGCAGGCACACAGGAGGGAGGTGCTTCTCTATCTAAGCAGGCACACAGGAGGGAGGTGCTTCTCTATTTAAACTAGTACACAGGAGGGAGGTGCTTCTCTATTTAAACTAGTACACAGGAGGGAGGTGCTTCTCTATCTAAGCAGGCACACAAAAGGGAGGTGCTTCTCTATCTAAGCAGGCACACAGGAGGGAGGTGCTTCTCTATTTAAACTAGCACACAGGAGGGAGGTGCTTCTCTATTTAAACTAGTACACAGGAGGGAGGTGCTTCTCTATCTAAGCAGACACACAGGAGGGAGGTGCTTCTCTATCTAAGCAGGCACACATGAGGGAGGTGCTTCTCTATCTAAACTAGCACAAAGGAGGGAGGTGCTTCTCTATCTAAACTAGCACACAGGAGGGAGGTGCTTCTCTATCTAAACAGACACACAGGAGGGAGGTGCTTCTCTATCTAAGCAGGCACACATGAGGGAGGTGCTTCTCTATCTAAACTAGCACACAGGAGGGAGGTGCTTCTCTATCTAAACTAGCACACAGGAGGGAGGTGCTTCTCTATCTAAGCAGGCACACAGGAGGGAGGTGCTTCTCTCTCTAAGCAGGCACACAGGAGGGAGGTGCTTCTCTATCTAAGCAGGCACACAGGAGAGAGGTGCTTCTCTATCTAAGCAGGCACACAGGAGGGAGGGGCTTCTCTATCTAAGCAGACACACAGGAGGGAGGTGATTCTCTATCTAAGCAGGCACACATGAGGGAGGTGCTTCTCTATCTAAACTAGCACACAGGAGGGAGGTGCTTCTCTATCTAAACTAGCACACAGGAGGGAGGTGCTTCTCTATCTAAACTAGCACACAGGAGGGAGGTGCTTCTCTATCTAAGCAGACACACAGGAGGGAGGTGCTTCTCTAACTATGCAGGCACACATGAGGGAGGTGCTTCTCTATCTAAACTAGCACACAGGAGGGAGGTGCTTCTCTATATAAACTAGCACACAGGAGGGAGGTGCTTCTCTATCTAAACTAGCACACAGGAGGGAGGTGCTTCTCTATCTAAGCAGACATACAGGAGGGAGGTGATTCTCTATCTAAGCAGGCACACAGGAGGGAGGTGCTTCTCTATCTAAACTAGCACACAGGAGGGAGGTGCTTCTCTATCTAAGCAGGCACACAGGAGGGAGGTGCTTCTCTATCTAAACTAGCACAGAGGAGGGAGGTGCTTCTCTATCTAAGCAGGCACACAGGAGGGAGGTGCTTCTCTATCTAAGCAGGCACACAGTGACTGACAGCTGGACAGTCTTTCTGCGCTGTGTGGTTTGGATGATTTATACTCAGGGGCAGGACCAGTGATGTCACAGCACCTCAGTCTCAGATTTTGTATCTGACCCTAACTCTCTCGTAAATTACCGCCCCATCTCCCAGCTCCCATGCCCCTCCAAGCTTCTCGAGAGAATTGCCTACACTCGCCTCACACACTTTCTTACAGCAAACAACCTATTGGATCCTCTTCAGTCAGGCTTTCGCTCTCAACACTCCACAGAGACTGCGCTGACCAAAGTTGTCAATGATTTGATCACAGCATTCTCCTGGATCTCTATGCTGCATTTGACACTGTTGACCACTCTCTCCTCATACAAACGCTACAATCCCTAGGACTTGAAGGCACTGTCCTATCCTGGTTTTCATTTTACCTATCTAATCGCTCTTTCAGTGTTAATTTCTCTCGATCCACCTCTGCTCCGCTTCCTTTATCAGTTGGAGTTCCACAAGGCTCAGTCCTAGGTCCTCTGCTATTCTCTATCTACACCACTTCTCTTGGAAAACTAATAAGCTCCTTTGGATTTCAGTATCATCTCTATGTGGATGATACACAAATTTATCTATCCTCTCCTGATCTTTCACCATCTGTGTTGTCTCGCGTTACTGACTGTCTTTCTGCCATTTCATCTTGGATGTCTTCTCGCCAACTCAAAAGCAATCTCTCAAAAACTGAATTAATAATATTCCCACCCAAAAACAGAAGCTTCCTGCCTGACATTTCTATTTCTGTTGATAACATGACCATAAATCCCACCCCGCAAGCTCGTTGCCTAGGTGTAATCCTTGATTCAAAACTGTCGTTTATTCCCCACATCAACTCTATATCTAAATCATGTTACATACACCTAAAGAACATTTCCAGAATACGTACATATCTGACACAAGACACCGCAAAAACATTAATTCATGCACTCATCATCTCCCGCATCGACTATTGCAATTCCCTCCTTACTGGTCTTCTCAAGGTCAGACTTGAACCCCTACAATCTATTTTGCACGCAGCGGCTAGATTGATTTTCCTTGCAAACCGTTATTCCTCTGCTGAGCCAATCTGTCAGTCTCTACATTGGCTGCCTGTATTTCTACGAATCCAATATAAAATTCTTCTACTAACATACAAGGCCATCAACAAAATTGCACCGACATACATTTCCTCACTTGTCTCGAAATATCTCCCTACTCAACACCTCCGTTCTGCACATGATCTACGTCTCTCCTCCACTCTCATCACATCCTCCCATTCTCGGTTACAGGATTTTTTCCGGGCTGCACCCACTTTGTGGAATTCCCTTCCACGCACAGTAAGACTTTCCTCTAGTCTTCAAACCTTCAAGCGTTCACTGAAAACCCACCTTTTCAGACAAGGGGACTGATTCATTAAGGATCTTAACTTCAGAAACTTCTTATTTCAGTCTCCTGGACAAAACCATGTTACAATGCAAGGGGTGCAAATTAGCATTCTGTTTTGCACATAAGTTAAATACTGACTGTTTTTTCATGTAGCACACAAATACTTGATAGCTTATTTGTACACTGAAATTTAAAGTTGATATTTGTGTGCTACATGAAAAAACAGTCAGTATTTAACTTATGTGCAAAACAGAATGCTAATTTGCACCCCTTGCATTGTAACATGGTTTTGTCCAGGAGACTGAAATAAGAAGTTTCTTCAGTTAAGATCCTTAATGAATCAGGCCCAAGGTTATGATATTCCTCAACCATCATCTTAATTTCCCTAGATTACCCTATTACCATCCTCTACACTGCTAACGCAAGACAACAACCCTCTGACCAACACTGCCACACACACAGCCCACTCAATACTTTTGCCTTTGCAGTCTAGCTCGTCCATTGTGCAATATGATGTAGCACATGCCCTTGTGTTTCTAACTTCCATTGTCCCATAGATTGTAAGCTTTCGAGCAGGGTTCTCTTACCTCTGAGTCTGTATGTATTACCCAGTATTGTCTTATCAATGTTTGTTCCCAATTGTAATGCGCTACGGAATTTGCTGGCGCTATATAAATAAATGTTGATGATGATGATGATGATCCCATCAGGACACTATCGTAAACATGTGAGAAGTTTTGCAGCTCTCTGTTTTGCTGTAGACAGCTGTCCACTCATTAAATGGTCCCCCACCCCCTGATGTACAGGTCAGGATTTGTGGAAAGGCTACATAGACACAATTGTAAGGAGGCATAGTTGTAGGACTGGTGGCATTTCTTCATCTTATGACTTTTTCATATGTATGCGTATGCCTTCCAGTACACCTGTAAAAAGTAATAAACTTTTTAATTTATGGTAAAATATATTTATTTGTTTTACTCACATTGGGCCTGATTCATGTTCGAACTTAAGTCTGTGTGCATGCTATTGCTTACGGGAAATAGCTATTCGCTTGCTCAGTAAAGGACCTTATGCCAATGAATGCCATTACAAGCAATTCATGTCTGAATGCAACTGACACTTACAACTGCCTACAATTTAAAGTGCAAAACGTGTGTGGGAGGGGGCGGACGGACGTAGACAATGTACAGTAAGGGCATGCCAAGCTTGCGCTCTGCAATTGTACAATATGGCACGTAACGGAAATTATGTTCCTTAATGAATCAGTATGTACAGTGCGCATTAAAAGCATCTTGATTTATGTCTATCTAATGTTATTATTATTTTTAAACCAACCAGATTTTTATGAATGATTATACTGTTTAGAGTTGTTCATTTATTTTATAATATACATTTTTTGTCTGTGTGCAGTTGTGACCCTTACATTGCACATAAGCTTTGGCATATACTGCAGTCTGTCCTATCTGTTTACATACAGCAAGTAGCGTTTAGGCCAAGCATACGTATACCCAGATTCAAAGTAAAACGCATCTCCAGATCAGCTTGGGTTTGAACGCGGTCAGAACTACGCTCAAGTTTCGTGCTCTTTTTTTAAAACCGGTTTTAATCGGGCCCATTATATATGGAATACGGAGGAGGATGGAGCCGTGTAGATTTGTGAGGATGAGGACAGAAAGGACCTGAGTCATTAAGGAGAGCAAAGCAAAAAAAAGGAGTAAGTTTTCTCCTGGACAAACCATGTTACAATACAAGGGCTGCAAATTTAGTTTATTTTTTTGCACATAAGTTAAATACTGGCTGCTTTTTCATGTAGCGCACAAATTTTTTACAGCTTCATTTTTACAATTAAATTTAAAGTTGATCAAGGACATGCCCTATCAGAACTATAAATCTGTCCCCACATTTTAAATTTACCTCCCCCTCCAATGCAACATGGTTTTGCCAGGGTGCAAAGTTACTCCTTTTTTTATGCTTAGCTCTCCTTAATGACTCAGGCCCAAAGTAATTAGTGTCCTACAAGATAAAAACAATGGAAGGTCTGGGCCTGTTGTTATAATAACACGTAGCTGTAATTGACTTGCACTTAGCCCACACAAAAATGCAGATAAGATGCACACAGCACCTCCCTCATAAGATATGAATTGTGCACCTCCGCATATGCCACCATATTGGCCCAAACGTGCGACTACTTACCATGGATGCATTGTTGCAGATATAGGCTTGAATAACATATGCATTGTGGAATACACACATTTTACATTTTGGTAAATTACCTCTTAATAAATCATTCTTCATAAGTAGCCTCCTTTCTCTGCATTGCTGCCCCAATGATGAAGTGGGCCTGCAAAGGTAGAATTCATGTTCAGATTTGCCATACAAACACTACCGGATACAACATCTCTCAGGTAAGGGAGTACACTTATGTAAGAAGACGCACCCTTTTGATGCAAACTACAATTTGTCTTAAATCCTTGAGTGCCGCCTCACCTGGAAAATATGTATATATATATATATATATATATATATATATATATATATATATATATGAAGTTATTTTTTCTGTTTGTTTCTTTATTTGTAGGCGACTATCGTCCACACTCCTGCACCTATTCGGATGAAACCAGCGTGAGGTGGTCCAGTTGGATCCCGGGCAGATATTAAGGGGTTTAGTGACCCGGTCGGACTTTCCATTGGTGTACATTGGCCAGAAATTTGACCCGCGGAGACTGTTCTGAGCCTTTCATTGAATGGATTTGGACGAACATTTCAAAAGACTTTTAACATTGGATACCAGAAGACATACTAGGAGGTGTAGGTCTCAGTCAGACCCCCCCGTTGGTGTATGCTGGCCAGAACTTTGACCTGGGGAGCCTGTTCTGGGCCTTCCACTGGATGGATTTGGTTTGTTTGCATTCGGACACCCCTGCACCGATTGGGATGAAATCAACACCAGGTGGTCCAGTTTGATCCTGGGCAGGTTTTAAGGGGTTTAGAGTCCTGGTCGGACCTCCTGTTGGTCTACGTTGGGCAGAACTTTAACTCGGGTAGCCTGTTCTCAGTTTTCTACTGCATGGATTTGGACGAAAACTTCACAGACTGGTAACATTGGATCCCAGAAGACATACTAGGGAGGTGAGGTCCCATTCAGACCTTCTGTTGGTGTACACTGGCCAGAACTTTGACCCAGGGAGCATCTTCTAGACTTTCCACTGGATGGATTTGAATAACATTTAATATAAAAACAAAAACGACACTGGACAGCTACCTAATGGGTGTATTGGAAATGCTGCTAAGCTACTAATTATTTGTAAAATATTGACAGTTGCCTCCAACTCATTGTTAAACTAATAACCTGAAAATTTAAACACGGGCAACACCAGGTACTTCAGCTAATATATATATATATATATATATATATATATATATATATATATATTGATAATAATCTCCTAAAGTAAATATACAGAGCTGTATAATAACATTAATTACTCATTTGTAGATGTTATTTTAGATAAATCTCTTTTTTATAGTTCTTCTATTTGTTTTAATCTTTCCTATTAACGATAATCTGACAGCTCCCTTTTCTGTGAGTACCTCAGTGTTAGGCAATTAATCAGTGTCCCAGTCCTCTCAGCCTCTCAAGATTGTTTGTTTATAAACTATATGACTAGCACACATGAAATATAGGCCAAATAGGTGAGAGAGCTATGAGGTCATAAAACCCCTAATGCTGACAAATATGATTATTACTAATATGTCTTGTATGACCAAATTAACCTACAGTATACACAATCAGAATAAGTAATAATTAATAATATATATTATCGCTTTGGACAGAATGGAAAAACAATTACTCAAATAACTGCATTTGAGGTAACAGTTCCACCTGGAAGTGTGGGCATTTAAAAAAAGCATTGCAATCCTATTGTTCTGCCTCACGTCTTAGGCTCTGTACACACTACAGACAGTTTCTCCCTATGCAATATCATTAATGACAAGTTAACCCGTGCATGATACTCATGCACTCTAGTCAAATCAAGCTACTTAAGGTGTTAAAAAGGTTCTTGTCATGCATTTGGGGCTAGGCCAGGCCTCCTCAGGGGAAGAGCGTTACTTCCCGACATAAGCGCCCTTTTTTAACGGGGTTTTGTCCACATGTCACCACCTCATCATTCTTCTCCATCACCTCATCCTTCATCTTCATCGCCACATCCTTAGTCTCCATCGTCTTACTGTTCTAAAACCTCTCGATACACCACGTTTCTGCTAAACACCTTATCGCTGTGCTCAATCAGTCTTCCTTGAAGGGCAGTATTCATAACCTGCACTTTCACATCACTGCTTCTCCGTACTCGTGAAAATGCGACATACAATTGTCCATGACCAAACACAGGCTCTGGTAAATAAATACCCACACGGTCAAGAGTTTGAGCCCTCAACTGGTAAATTTAGCCTTTACTACCCCTCCCACGGGGGGAAGGGGGGATGATGGAAGTTAACTGACTTCACTATTATAATTTTTTTGTCAAATAATGTCAGTATACCAAATTTCAGGTCAATTGGATGAGCCCTTTCTGAGAAAATAGTTTTTTCCACACACACACTAACACACGCCGCTAGGCTTATATATATTAGATTTTACCAAAGACTGAAAGTCCTGATCAGCATGCTGATTCTTGTGTACACACTATACACGCCTTACACAATTTATCTTCAGATCTGTGCTCTTCATCTGTCATAATCATCAGGCTCTGAAGACTAGAAAGAGATCTGCCTACACTGCTGGTCGTGAGCGCATACACACTGCAAAATTGGAACAACATTGTTCCATTGTTTATAGAGATTTTTAGTCCGGTTATAAAATCAAGTCAAACGATACGTTCTGCTTTGGAACGACAAAACATGATCATTGGAACGTACACACTAATGTGATGTTGAACCTAACTGTAGTTTATCAGGTGATTGGCCTGATAATCGGGTGAAAAACCTGTAGTGTGTACCCAGCCTTAAAGAGATTGGTGTCCGACAAATTGTTCTCTGATCCGGTTGGTCAGCATTCACTCCGGATGACCAAATCACAGTGCGTATAGGCTCCCTATAGCCATTGTGAACTAGTTGTATAAACAGTTGGCTAAGGCAAAATGACCAGCAGAATATAGGTGAGAGCGTCAAAGAATAAAAAGTAATCTCTCTGTTGCTGTCTAAAAATGTGTGTCTGACTGCGGCCTGTGTGATGCAAATGCTGGATTACTATTACTGTTTATTTATATAGCATCAAGATATTATGTAGCACTCTGCAGAGAATGCTGCCCGTTCATTCGCTCATTGAGCAGCCAAAGTTCCCCAATGGAGGGAGCCAGAAACACAATTTAGTCAGAAGCCAATAAACCTACCAGTAATAGTAAGTTTTGGACTATGCTTTTTTCAAACCCAAGACCATAGTGTTGAGAAGCAGCAATGCTAACTTCTGTGCCATAGTATTTCTAGTCCAGTAACAATGTCACTGTCCAAACAGAAAGGAAGTTGGTAAAGGACACCCTATCCTAAAGAGCTTACAATCTATTAAATCCTGACATTTGTATAAACATGCTGTATAATACATTACATTATAAAGTTTACTTCAACTCCTAGGGCCTGATTTATTAAGGAACTTAAATTAAGAAGTTTTTTATTTCAGTCTCCTGGACAAAACCATGTTACAATGCAAGGGGGGAAAACTAGTAGAGATGCTCACTGACCCTCGTGTTTTGGTTTTGGTTTTGGTTTTGGATCTGGATTACCGTTGCGTTTTGGTTTTGGTTTTGCAAAACCGCCATTGCGTGTTTTGGTTTTGGTTTTGCTTGGTTTTGTTTTGCCATTTTTGAAAAAAATACAATTTCTTTGGTCTAAAATAACCTAATTTAGTGTTCAACAAGTTTCTTGGATAAGTGAGGTAATTCTAAAGCTAATAAATTATCCAAAAAACAGTTTAATCCCTGGTAGGCCGTCCTTAATGCGAACACTTGCCTTCAAATTATACAGACAAACCTGGTTGTCTACCTCCTCCATCTTTGATTATTGGCAATGTAGCCATCGTCTTTGGGTGTATATTACCCTCCACTTGTAGTTGAATAGAACAAAAACAGCCTGCATAGACTGTGGAATTAGAAAGTAAAAATAAATGGACCACGGTAGTTTGGTGGCTATCTATGCCCCCCCCCTCCCTGCGTTCCACTTGTAGTTGAATAGAAAAAAAGCAGCCTGCATAGACTGTGGAATTAGAAAGTATAAATAAATGGACCACGGTAGTTTGGTATCTGTCTGCATCAGACCCCCTCTCCACTAGGAGTAAAATAGAAAACTATTCAGCCGTTATAGAGTCTAGAATATAAATAGAAATTGAGAAAAGCAATTTGGTATCTGTCTGCATCATAATCATCAACATCATCATTAGTGCCCTCGTCGCCTACACAAATCTCCCCCTCATCCTCTTCTAATTCAAAAGTGGCATCCTCAATTGGTGTATCACCAGCTACACTCGGGCTGTTAAGGCACACATCAGCAGAACTGCTGAAAGGAACCTTCTTTATGGGTACACTGTCACTAACAGAATGCTCACGATTAGACATACCACTGGTGGATGGACTCTCCACAGGGATTGGTGTCATTTCTGATTCAGAGCATACATTATCCTCTAATGCCTTACTGTTTTCTTGCAGCTCGGCTTTCACACTTAACAGTACTTGTGCACCACTTTTAGACTCCAAATTACTTGGTTTTGCTTTCTCACGAGTGTCCGTACAAGAAGAAGGCTCAGTAACATTTTTGAATCTGCCACTAATAGAGAAAGGTGAAGGCCTCATTCTCTCTTTGCCACTGCGTGTGTAGAATGACATGTTGGCAATTTTTACACTTCTTTTGCGCTTCAACACAGTAAAAAAAATTTTGGGGTGTGTTTTTTTGACTCATTTCAAAACACTGTGTAGTTTGACATCGCCTTGACCAGATGACGTACTGGGAACACTACCATCAGGACTGGTGACAGAACCTGGTTGCTCATTCTGCTCATATGTGGACTGCTTTGAATCCATTCTGAGCCCAACACACTTGTTGTGCTACAAATTGTTTTAGATACTGCTGACAAATAAGACTTTGGACAGCCAGAAATATTAATGCAAAAGAATGGGGGACACCCAAAAAGCACTTGGGAGTGCTAAAAATTATTTTTTAAATCTGCTGACAGATAGGACTTTTGACAACCAGAAATATTAATACAAAAGAATGGGGGACACCCCAAAGCACTTGTAGAGCCAAATATTGAAAAAGAAAGACTCCTTTATCCTCTTCTCTTCTCTATCGATTGTTATCAGAATTGGAATCAGAATTGTATTGTCTGTCCCTGCTCTAATCAGTCTGTGACTACAACCTGCTCTCTCCCTCTGTCAAATGGCGATGGATTGCTGTGGAGGCAGGTATTTATCATTTTCAAGTATCACGAGAACCGAGCCCCGAGATCCGACGACGTCACAATGACATTCGGCCTCGATTTGGATTCCGAGCGGGCGGGAGAGTACCGAGCCTGCTCGGCTCGGTACTCGGATAGGCAAAGTTCGGGTGGGTTCGGTTCTCGGGGAACCGAGCCCGCCCATCTCCTAAAACTAGTTTTCTGTTTTGCACATAAGTTAAATACTGCACCACTTGCATTGTAACATGGTTTTGTCCAGGAGACTTAAATAGGAAACTTCTTAATTTAAGTTCCTTAATGAATCAGGCCCCTAATCACTAAGCTCCTTTCCGAATCTTAAAAAAAATTGCATTAAAAATAATATTTCAAATAACTATTTATATTTATTGCATACCAATTGCACCTTCGTTTGTTTGAGAAGTCCCATGATTTTTATTGCTTAACATAATTTTTTTATTTCCATATACGTATTTATATATAAGGCAGAGGAATATCTTCATTGCAGATTTTTTCCACCTGCACAAACAGGGCTGCAATTTGGGTCACTATCTGAAATACCTTGTTAGTATCTAACATTCCCATGTGCCACAAAGGTCAATTTTAACCTTAGCACCATTGGCGATTTTCTTTTTATACAATGCTTATTTTCTAAATGACGCGAGCCCGAAAGAGATGACATTACACCCAAAGTGAATATGATATGCGTTTAAGCAAAATTACACTGTATAATTTGTACGCTAAGCCTTTAAAACATTAGCTCTGCCCTGCTCTGGAGAATACAGATGTGATCTTGTTACAAGAGGTAATAGAATCTTACAGTTTGCAGAGCAGTCTTCCTGCGGAGCACTGGATAAATATCACGGTTCTATACTGGAGTGGGGTAACCTGCTACATCTGTACATCTGTGCATGCACAGTGTATGCAATGTAGTAATGTTCTGGCCAGTGATCGAAACCTTGAGATCCACTTATCCTTGTCAAGTGAAATAACAATCTGATAACAAGCACAGACAGCCTCTGAACTCTCCACATTCCTCCCTGTTGACTGCAGAAAACATGCCTGGTTCACCAGGTGGCTGCTTACGATGCACAGAATTGCTTGGATACTAAACACCATAGTGCTATGTTCTTACTCACGAAACGTGCTCTTTTAGGCATTTTTTATTTTACTCTTTTTTCTAGTTCCTAAAAGTTTATTGGGTTGATTTCCAAAGCAACGGAAACTTACCATAATAATGTCAACAACAAATGGTGTAAAAATGTACTTTTCGGATGGTTTCCTAATTTTAGAAATACGACATTTTTAGGACTGATAGAGAGATTTGATCATCTTTGAGATTCATAGTCATGGTTCAGTGTGCTCTGACTCAGTACTGCTCTTGTAATCTCTGCAGTAAAGATATCTCTCTAACAAGCATTCTACATTTGAAGCTTACAATTTATAGGACAGTGAGAGTTTGATACATGAGGTTAAGTCTACATATTGCATATTGGATCAGCCAGAGTGCAAAGGTAAAAAGTGCTGAGTGGGCTGTGTGATCAGTCACACAGCAATGTTGGTCAGCGGGTCAGAGGGTTGTTGTCTTATGAGAACTGTGTAAAGGATGGTAATAGGGTAACCTAGTGCGCTTAAG
Source organism: Mixophyes fleayi (assembly GCF_038048845.1). Lineage (NCBI taxonomy): Eukaryota > Metazoa > Chordata > Amphibia > Anura > Limnodynastidae > Mixophyes > Mixophyes fleayi. The sequence continues at coordinate 49,800,187 of NC_134404.1, forward strand.
AGGGTGATTGAGGTATTTGACCATCTTGATTAATCAATAGAATGTGAGATTTAATAAAAACGCATGGCAAATTGCTAAGCTAATGTGTACAAATAGTAAATTGTTGCTTTATACATTATAAGCTGCTGAAAAGTGGCGAAAAGTTGAATCCCTTCTGTATAGTCAATTGGCCTACACCTAATCATATTATTTAACACTCGCTCCCACCTTCAATCACATGGCGTGATTTCCCTGCCCATCCATGTAAGACATTGTCCATTTGTCCACCAAACATTTGTGCTACAAGGTGAAGGCTTCTGCTGAACAATGACAAGGTACAGTATCTAAACAGTACACAGTTTTCCCAAACAGTCCTGTCAATTATGGACCCGATTCATTAAGGAACGTAAATGCCGATACGTACCATACTTTGCATAAAATCGCTCTGCCCAGAAACGTATTATACACCAGTGAACGCAGCATTGTCCAATCCATCCTCCAGCGTAAAGGACCCTTATGACAGCTTCTGATTTTATGGGGGAGGGAAACTGGAGAAAAAAAAACAATTATTATTTGTTATGTTTTGTCATAAATGACTGTGGGTCTGATTCATTAAGGAAAATTAAGCAAAAGCAAGTAAGGCAAAACCATGTTGCATTGAAGGGGGAGGTAAATTTAAAATGTGATGGCAGATTTATATTTGGGGCAGGTATGTCCTAGATCAACTTTAAATTTCAGTGTACAAATAAAGCTATGAAGTATTTGTGCGCTACAGGAAAGGCAGCCAGTATTTATCTTATGTGCAAAATAATTAACTAATTTGCACCCCTTTCATTCCAACATGGTTTTATCCAGAAAACTTGAGTAAGAAAACAATTTTTGGCTTATTTTTCCCTAATGAATCAGGCCCTATATTATTAACTGGTGACATTAAAAGTTGTTTTTTTTGTGCATTCTTTTGTGACTTTATATTCCACATAAGTATTGGATGTATCCTGCAGTTAGCTGTCTGTTAGAGCAGAGCGGACCTAAACTCGTATTCATCAACGGACGTATATTCAGATCCAATCCTTGTTGAATACAGATCTGCGTATGCCCAATTAACGTGCGTTTTTGTAAAAACGGACAATACGTTTGTTTTGGTTGCCTTAGTGATTCAGGCTATACATGTCTTAGGTCTTGATCTGTAGTGTAACTAAATTAAGTGTATGTTCTGGCCATGGATAAATTAAGTCAGAAGAGTGATAGCCACCCTTGTTGCATTGTAAATAAACTGTAAAAATCTGGCCATAATAGACCTAAATTTGAATGCAAGGTTTACTCTCGTTCCTAGAGACAAGTGACACAATTCATCAGCTTTAAAGAATCTATGAACTTTTGTGTTTTTAAACTTATGAATTATATCCTGAGTATTAAACCAATGTAGAAAAAGTTCATAAACAAACTTAACCAACCATAATGTAAGGACATGGTGTCGGATAATTCCTTCTTCTGTAAAGTCTAGTTACCATTTCAGTGTACACTAGTGATATCAAAGATTTGTGCAGTTGCTTTTGTTATAGCGGCTGTGAAATTGACCACTTACAGTCTGAGGAAAAATAACTTATTAGGTGCAAGAGGCTGTAAGTGGAAGATGAGGTAACAGAGACAGGGGGTATGGGTAAAAAAAGGGACTTACAAGGAGTCAAAATAAGTTCAGGAGTGAAAACAAAGGGTAGGGAAGGCCCTACTTGTGAGAGACTAAAATCTAGTGGGGAAAAGAGAAGAGCTGAGACAAGAGGAGGGAGTGTGACTCTGAGAAGAGATGGGACAACCACTGTGAATAGTATAGGTAGGAGTAGCAGCCTCTAGTAAAGAGGTAGGTTGTCAGAGTGCATATAAAGGCCGGAGAGAGTCTGATTAAGTGGGGTAGAGAATTCCTAGGTTAGTAGCAGCACAGGAGAAGTCTTAAATGGGCGTAAGAGATGGTGATCAGAGATCTAAGGGTGTGAAGGAGAGGATTCCATCAAGAAGGTTGAGGTGTCTTAAGTGGTGCTGTTGAGGGCTTTGTAGGTGAGGGCAAGTAATTTGAAATGGATTTTGGAGGACATGCGGAGCCAGTGTAGGGATTCGCAGAATGGTGCAGAGGGTGTTGAGAGGGGAGAGAAGATTAAAATTGAGTGGCATTTAGGATGGGCTGAAACTAGTACGGAAGGGTGACAGGGATGACAGATTGGAGGAGGTTAGAGTACTCAACGTGCGGGATGAAAATCGAATGGATAAGAGTTTTAGTTGCATCTTCGCTATGAAAAGGGCGCACTCTAGCAATATTTTGAAGGCAGAGAGTGGAGTTTGAATGATATCACGGCAGTGGGCTTGGGAAACGGAAGAAATTGTGGTGCTGTTGACAGCGAGGATGACCTGAAGAGAGACAGTGACTCTGAAAGGAGGATAGAAGATAGATAGAAAATAAGCCCTGTTGTGGGCTTTGAGCAATAGATAAGGTTGGAACACCAATTTGGAATTTGCAGAGAGCCAGTTGGTCATACAAAATAGGAGAGGTGAGGACAGGAAAGGTATATTTAGGTGTCATCAATATACGTTTCTATGAGATAAAGAGACTTGTTTGACACCAACATATAGTGGGAGTGGATAAAAGGACTGGTTAGCACTTCTGCCCCACAGTGCTGGTGTTTAATTTCAGACCATGGACTTCTCTGTGTGGAGTTTGTATGTTCTCCATGTGTTTGCGTGGGTTTCCTCCAGGTGCTCTGGTTTCCTCCCACAGACCAAAAAACATACTGGTAGGTTAATTGACTGCAGAAAAAAATCAACCCTAAGTCTGTGTGTGTCTGTCTGTGTATTAGGGAATTTAGACTATAAGCTCCAATGGGGCAGGGACTGATGTGAACAGTATATGGAATTGGTGAGGCTATATAAATAAATGATGATGATGATGAAGAAAGTGACAGAGGTAGAGACTATGGAGGAGCGATTGGACATGTAGGAAGTGAACAAGGGAAGAGCTATATCACTGTATCACTAAGGTTCATGATTGTTAATACCAGTTGCCTGTCATTCTGCCATCATTACCTTCATGCTCTTCTGTGTCTCACACCATTTATAAAGGAAGGGTTTACATGTGTTTATTTAGTTGCAGGGATTATAAATCATTTAAATATCTATAGAGAAAGCTATTCAACACTGCAGCTCATTCCAGATATAGGTAAAGGCTTTAGGCCAAATGTAATTCAGACATTCCGGCAAATTTCAATTCCAAAATGCATATACACAAACATTTTTCCCCTGCAGCTTACTGAAGATGGAGGCTATATATAGGTCCAACATAATACAAAGTGACAGGTATATTAACGAATTTCAGTGCCAAAAAATGTGCCGAATAAATAAATATTTGTGTATATATATATATATATATATATATATATATAAAAATACAAAAAAGGAGCGCCAGACATAGTGTGATAACGTCAATTAACAACAAAGTGACCATATATTCCAAATTGGTCTCGTACCAAAAACAGAAGATAAAATCGCTTATCTGGATAATAGTATCCCTTGGAACTCCCACAAGTTTCTTCTCAAGTAACTTAGACCTTCTGCGTCTTATCCAATACTAGAACTCAATAGCAAATAGCAAATAATAGTGTAGTGTGTTCATAACATACAAATGAATATCCTTCTATAAAAGATTTTTAATCAAAAACCATGCCATATCCATTCATAACAATAAATTGCCTGTACATTGTATAAAAACAAGGCAAGCTTATCTGTAAAAAGGACTCATCCAGAAATCCTTAAGGACCACTTGGCCACAGGTGATAGCAGTTCCTTCCACCAGGACAGATGTACGGGCAATTTATTGTTATGAATATATGTATATATATATATATATATATATATATATATATTATCTACCTATATATATATATATATATATATATATATATATATATATATATATATATATATATATATATGTATAATGTAATAGTGTTCATGGGCTTATGCCGAATTTCAGTCCCAATTTTATACAGTTATAATATATATTTTTCTCCCCTGCTGCTTTTGCACTTAAGTGGTATGTAAAGTTGTGATATTATTCAGTGTCAATGGTTTCCGGAAAGATTCAACCACATATATAGAGAGATAGTCAAACTTTTTTCCTCTGCATATAACTGAAAATAAAGGTTACAGACCCGATGTAATTCAGTGTCGGTGCTCACAGCAAATTTTTTCCTATAAAAGTATTATTTCAGTTACTGTTCAACCTGTGAGTGCTTCTAGCAAATTTAAATAAAAAATATTTAGAGACAAATTCTTCATCTGCAGCTATTCAGATATAAGCAATAGATATGGCTTTGGTTTATATATGAGCCACCGGGCCTTGTTTTAAATGTAGTTATCTATCTTCTTCTACCAACTGTGAACACAAAGTCACAGGTTGAATTCTGGAGCAAAGACTGTAATATCAGCCATAAAACTTTTGTCCAATATTTTTGCTTAAACAGGCGGAATATTTTGCAAAACAAACTGCAAGAGATTCGTAGTTTCAGGCTTATCTCTTTTACCAGTCCTTAGGACCAAGCAAAATTACATGGAGACCGCCAGGACTGATGTATGCAAAATTTATATATAATTAGATGGTGGGGGGCAAAAGGATTGCATTTATTTTATCAGCAAATGTCATCAATAATGATGGCACATGTTAAATATAATTTTGTTTTTCTCTAAAATGACCTTTTTCTCACTAAAATCCTGTGTCAGACACAGGATAATGAGCACGGTTTCAACCAGTGTTGCAAACGTTCACACTGCACTTTGGTCCCGGGTATATCCCGGGTTGTCGCCTTTCACACTGGACCCCTGTCTGCCCTGCATTTTCAAGTTGAGCCCGTCCAATGAGCTGCTTTTAACTGAAGCCAGGTCGAATAACTCAGAAGCACCTTTCAGAGAGGAGCGTATCTAGCTCGAACCCGGGTATAACGTGGACCCAGGTCACCCCATTCCCACAGGTACACGACCCTGGTTATTCCCGGGTCAATGCCTCTGCGTGAAAGGGGTATAAGTATAGATGTGCATTATTATTTGTTTGGTTTAGCCATAACAGACTGTGAATAAATGTCTCCCCCCCCTGCAAAATGAACAAATTACCATCGTACATCATCTGCAGCATCACCAACATTTATTTATATAGTGCCAGCAGATTCCGTAGCGCTTTACAATTGGGAGCAAACATTGATAAGACAATACTGGGTAATACATACAGACAGAGAGGTAAGAGAACCCTGCTCGCAAGCTTATAATCTATGGGACAATGGGAGTTTGAAACACAAGGGCACGTGCTACATCATATTGCACATTGGTCCAGCTAGAATGCAAAGGTAATCGTATTGAGTGGGCTGTGTGATCAGTCAGACAGCAATGTTGGTCAGAGGGTTGTTGTCTTGTGTTAGCTGTGTAGAGGGTGGTAATAGGGTAACCTAGGGAGATTAAGAGGGTGGTTGAGGAATATCATAAGCTTGTCTGAAGAGGTGTGTTTTCAGAGAACGCTTGAAGGCTTGATGACTATAGGAAAGTCTTACTGTGCGAGGGAGGGAATTCCACAAAGTGGGTGCAGCCCGAAAAAAGTCCTGTAACCGGGAATGGGAGGATGTGATGAGAGTGGAAGAGAGACGCAGATCTTGTACAGAACAAAGGTGTTGAGTTGAGAGATATTATGAGACAAATGAGGAGATGTATGTTGGTTCAATTTTGTTGACAGCCTTGTATGTTAGTAGAAGAATTTTATATTGGATTCGTTGAAATACAGGCAACCAATGTAGAGACTGACAGAGTGGCTCAGCAGAGGAAGAATGGTTTGCAAGGAAAATCAATCTAGTCGCTGAGTGCAAAATAGATTGTAGGGGTTCAAGTCTGATTACGTGAAGACCAGCAGGGCCATCTTAACAACATTATGGGCCCCCAGGCAAAGCAGTGCACCGGGGCCCCTACATACATATATATATATATATATATATATATATATATATAATATATATATATAGAGAGAGAGAGAGAGAGAGAGAGAGAGATGTATAGATATACAGATATAGATATAGATATAGCCCTGAAGACCAGTAAGGAGGGAATTACAATAGTCGATGCAGGAGATGATAAGTGCATGAATTGAGGTTTTTGCAGTGTCTTGTGTGAGATATGTGTGTAATTTTGGAAATGTTCTTTAGATGTATGTAACATGATTTAGATATAGAGTTGATGTGGGGAACAAGGAAAGTTGTGAGTGAAGGATTATACCTAGGCAGCAAGCTTCAGGGGTGGGATTTATGGTTATGTTATCAACAGAAATAGAAATGTCAGGCAGGAAGCTTCTGTTTTTGGGTCGAAATATTATTAATTTAGTTTTTGAAAGATTGTACATACAGTCTATTCATTGAGAATTCAAAGTACATAACAAAATGCTGCAAAAGTGGTAACAAGGGGCTATTATTACTCATTTTTCCCCGACAGTAGACGTAACTACAGAATAGTCCTGCTTCTTCCGATACACAGTTAAATGTTTTGTGCACCTTTCAAGCTGAGATCCCCACACAATTGATGCAAGAAAAACATCAAAATGCAGCTTCTCTGTTTGAATGCCTGTATAGAAATGAATTTACCTTTTTAGAAATGAGAATACAGTACATCAGCAGGAAAAAATAAAGGTGGCAGACTTGTGTTTTGATAATATGTCAGATGCAGACACGCTATCACCTCTATAAAGAAGTAACTAACTTTTTACAGCTGTGATTTTCCAGTCTGACTCCTATCCAAAGTGCTGAGATTCTTCATCACAATGATTGCAGGAAGATTTAAAGGGAAAAAAAACATGAAGCATAAAGATAAAATACACTCGTATTCAGCTCAATGCTAGGGAAAGTGCAATTTACTCAAAGGGATTAGTCCAAAACATTGACAGCTTGGGGTTGATAAAGGCAAACATTCAAAGGTGAACTAAAGTATAATATCATTTTATCCTATGATGAAGTGTACCTCCCAATAGGAAAAATAGGGACAAAGTAAACCCTGCCTGCTGTAATCCACTCAACCACGCCCACTTTTGACTAAGCCCCCCCCCCCCCATCCTCTTTCCAGCCCCATGCTTTGGAGCCCATGTCCCATCTGTTTTGGGATAGATTACAAGATATGGTATAGTCTTGGATTAAATGTCCCATCTCTCTTTCCTCAGTTGTCAGAACAGACCTGTTTATTCATTTTATAGTTCTACCTACCCACCAAACTGGATGCTGCATGAGAGTGGAAATGACCATTGTATATTGAATACAACTTTAATCTCGGTGGGATTGAATTTAGGAGTCATGTCTGTGCCGGACTAAGTGTCAGTGAACACAGAGCAAAGCCCAGCAACTGTATTGTACAGAACTAGCTGGGGGGAAAATGTATTACAGGTGCCCTAGTAAAGCAGAAATATAGCCTGTTGTTCCCTTTATGCATTTTATTTGTCTAAACACAAGTTATTGTATACAGTTTTAATGGGGGAATGCCTTTAAATATTATATTAAACTTTTCTAATAGCCACCACACCAGCCCTGTAAATAAAACACAGTGCCTTTACAGTCATTGAGATGTAGCTGTAATGAGAAAATTGAACGAGCCAGGAAAAAGTGGAAAATTACATTGGAATCCAGTGCGGCCATGTGACCCATTCCACTCCAGTGAGCCTCATTGTGACCAAGACGGTTCCACTCATGTCCTGGAGTCTGTAGGTACATTATAAGGCTTATTCCAGTATCCTATGCTTGCCACAATGTACTGTATGCAACGAGTATTGAAGGACATCCCGCAGGTCATGGTAACCATTGGTAGTTCAGCCAAAAACAATATTAACGATCAGGCATAGGCAAACCGAGGGGGGGGGGGGGGAGGTTTCCTAGTGCCTGAAACCCCCCTCCAAGCCTGGGGCACTGTATAATTGAGGTGGCTGGACTCTGCCCCCGCATCACACGGCTCTGCTTGAAAAGGGAGAGCTGCGTGCACCTGACAGTAGTGCACGCAGCATTGCCCATGTATATTATGGGGATAGGAAGAGTTGGAGAGCAGCCAAGCACTGTCTAAAATTATAGCCACGCCCCCATGCATGCTGGCCACGCCCACTGTCGACGTGGTGTGGCAACCCCCTCTCTACAACTCCTGCTTTTGCCCCTGTCAGGGGCCTATGTGTCAAAGGGCAAAAAGCCCTATGTGTTACCAATGGCAATAACACTGCTAGGACTGAGGGAAACCCCCATTGGCGATTAGCTTCACTGGTGATAGGTTTCCTTTGTTTTGCATGCTGAAGCCTATTTAACAAAGTTTGCAATGGTACCTGTATTGCCACAATGCTTATTCTGTTATCACTATCTCCGGATGAAGAAAATCATAGAAAATAATTATTTTTCTATGTTTCAAGATTTCAAAATATTTTGGGGGGTATTTGCCATAGCTAAAGACTACCCTGACTGGGGTACTGTGCAGGCTGCCCGAGAAGCAGAGGGAGTCCAGGTCCTGTCCAGGAAGAGGGAGATACCAGCCCAGAATAAAGCAGAAAACAAGACACCAGCACAGAGTGAAAGTGAGAGTCCAAACACTCCCCTAGAGATCCAGGGAGGGTGCAGGAGTGTTCCATTTGTCTGCTGCCTGTCCTGTTTGTTTGCTGTTATTTCAGGTCCCAGCAGTTGATATACCGGTTGCTCCCTTCACGTTTCCATATGATGAGTAGAATCACTGAAGCAGATTCCAGATCTTTAATGTCTGCTGTCTGTACCACTATCAGTGATTACCAGAGGAAAGCAGTAATAACATATTGTTTAATCGTAAACATCAGTATCCCAGGTGTTTCCCCTCTTAGACTGTGTGCAGAATACAGCTTAAATGGAACATTAAAAGAAATTGTTGCTTCCCAATGAAGGTCACAAGTTTGAACATTTATGCTCCACTGACAAAAGGCAGAAAAAACGACTGCAAGCGGGATCTAGTGGCATTGGTCTAAGTCCTAGGGATTAGTTACCCCTTGTTAAAGTTGTGTTTGAGCTGCAATCTGTTCCATTTAATATCAGTTAATAATAATAGTGAAGGGGCAGTGCAGGCAGAATGAATGAACACGTGCACACACCATTACCCAGACAAGTACATGTCTTATTATGTAAGGTCTTTAGTGACAAACCTAAGTGTCTGTGTACCGAAGGATGGAACCATATCACCGAGAGCACATACCCACCTAGGAGTTCTGATATGGTTTATTTAAAGCCTTAGAACTAGGCAGTCATTAAATGTGTTTACAATGCACTTTGAACAGGTGTCATGTGGTAAAGGCAAACATCACTGTCTACTGACACAATGCTTATTCTGGGATTCTATGTTTTTTAAATTAATGATGGGGTTTTTTACCATACAAAAATTGCATGTGAAATAAATAAGTAAATTGGTGTGTATGGATTACATATCTGCACAGGTGAGACAAGAATTTCTGCATAATCAAAAGTGCCACGTTTACATTGCCATTCTGTGGAATATTTGTCAACATGCATTTCTCAAAATGAATCCTCTATGAATAGAGCTGTGACCACAATAGTCAATGTATTTATGTGATGTGGTTGGGATAGATCTGGGAACACTTAGGGGTAGATCTATCAATCCCTCTAAAAAGAAAAGTGGAGTTATTGCCCATAGCAACCAATCAGATTCTAGCTATCATTTTATAGACTGTACAAGAAAAATGATAGCTGGAATCTGATTGGTTGCTATGGGCAACACTTCCACTTTTCCTTTCTTAGAAGGCTTGATAAATCAACCCCTTAAAATCAAGTCCGACGATGAAACGTAAAGTTATGCTGCCGAATGTGGGGGATAAAATATATTCTGCGGAACAGAATTGAAAAATGTGTGCAGTTAATTTCTAGTACGGACCCTTAGAGAATATCTGACCTACTGTTGTCATTTAATTTTCACCAAACATATCTATTTTGCCACCATCACCCACGACATCCTCCTCCAGTCATTAGTTAATTCATCTCCTCGCCCTTTGAAATGTTACAATGAAACATAGACTGATCGCCCTATTACTATCAGTAGGGCCATTTGTCTTGGGACGCTGCTTCTTTTCCCTCCGTTATGGTGAATCCAGGTGACAGTAACACAATTATACTGACATGGTGCTTCTGTACAGATCTGCAGCTGGGAGCTGGTAACGACCGAAATAATGATCCCTTTACCACCATCCTCCTGCAGAATCTTCTTTAACATAGAATCCTGACACATGATTGCTGCATGCCCAGTTCATTGTTTGTGCTCCTTTCTGCAGAACTGCTAATTACCTAATAATTAGACCTTAAAGGTGAGTCAGACACACAGGTGCAAATCCACACAGAACACAAGGGATTGTTATCAGTAGCTATTCATTAGCTGAGGTGGCTCAGATGAGCAGGTGTGTGACTGTAAACATTACTGTTGCCTCACACTGTGGCCTTTGAACCGCCAAGATATAAAAGCTTTATGCAAGGACGGGAGCTGAGAAATAGTTGGTGCCTTTCAGTAAGTGGCAGCACTTCAAAACAAACTCACCTTTGCACTGGACCCGTAAGCCAAGTAACCTGCACGGATTGCATTTTTTTCAGGGCGTTAGTTGTAAAGTATAATGAGGGCATTCATTTCTATTTAACTTGGTTAGCAATTGTAATGATGTCAATCCAGTACTTGCCGAACTTGTTTACTGCTGGATCAATATAGCAGCCTTGTAAAATATAGATGTCCAGGATATTGTATGTCCAGAGGTGGAAATGGGGGTGTATATGGTGGTACGCCATACCGCCACTCATTCAGCTGTCTACATTGTAAGGCCATCACATGCCATTCACGTACATTCCTATTACATTTTTCATATTATTATTATTATTATTACCATTTATTTATATAGCGCCACTAAATCCACAGCGCTGTACAGAGAACTCACTCACATCAGTCCCTGCCCCATTGGAGCTTACAGTCTAAACTACCTAACACACACACACACACACACACACACACACACACAGGCAGAAACACAGACTAGGGTCAATATGATAGCAGCCAATTAACCTACTAGTATGTTTTTGGAGTGTGGGAGGAAACCGGAGCACCCGGAGGAAACAAACGCAATCACAGGGAGAACATACAAACTCCACACAGATAAGGCCATGGTCAGGAATTGAACTCATGACCCCAGTGCTGTGAGGCAGAAGTGCTAACCACTTAGCCACCATGCTGCCCATACCCCATACCTTTGAGAAGAGCCCGCCCAACCCTTTGTTTTTAGGTCTGTATTTTATTTACCTTGTATGTCCCTGTTTTATGTATGTTTTCCCCACTGTCCAGCACTGCGGTGCCTTACAAATCAATGCTGATAATAAACATTTATTAAATATATCTATATGGCAGTAATATATTCAGAAGGACTGGGTAAAAACATATCATGGTGATGCCCTCCACCCCCTATGCCCAGACCTAGGCCTGCCTTTCTGTCAATACCTACAGATTAGGCATTTTCTCCACTCTATCCTGTCGGGGGACCCACCTCCTCCGATCTCCCCATTTGAGACCCTCTGTCTCTCCTCCCCATTGCAGAAAAGCATGATTCCTTCACTGTATAATTTACTCCTAGACTAGATGCTGGCTCCTGGGAATAGTCACAAGAGGGAGAGGGACTTGGGACCCCTAGGAGGAGGACTGCTGGGGGACCATCAGATTGAGCATAGCCTCCAGTTCCATATCCACATTAATTGAGGAGAATGTGTACAATATCTACTATAAATGGTATCTTACGCCTGATAGACTTGCTAAAATGTATCCGACTTCCTCCCCTGTCTGTTGGCGGGAATGTGGTCATAGAGTTTCCCTCTTACATATTTGGTGGTTGTGCCTGGTCATCTCCTCCTTCTGAGATAAAGGAGCTAACCTCCTGCCCTCCCTTCTTCAGTGCCCTATCAGTCCTTCCTCCTCTGCTGTCCTATACAAGACCTTGATGCCCACTCTGTGAAATTGGCCTTGCACGTCTTAGCGGCCGCTAGATGTCTGGTAGCCAAATTATGAAAAAGGCCCCCCCTCCCACGTCTCTTCTCTAAAATCCTATATCTGGTTCATTGCTAACATGGAGAAAACTGCCTTTGAGACCAAGAAGTCAGGTTTCACCAGATCTGGGCCCCCTGGCTATATCAATAATGCCCACGACCATCCCCCCCAAGTGGCTGCCTCTTCCATAGCTCCCACCCCTGTTGCCCTTTTTTGCCCTGACTCTTTTCCTTTACTTTTATTCCATCTCTGAGAATCTTACTCTCCTTAGTCCACCGTAACCGACGACCACCCCTCACCCCCACTCTGTCCCTTCCACCCCCCTCCTAATTATACTGATATTGCCTGATACCGCACACATTTGTTTTATCATTAACATATCTCGCTATGCATAGCAATTCTGACATGTATCGTGACTGTGTTCGGTTTTTTTTCCCCTTGTTATCTTTTACTTGAATGTTGTCATTCATGTGCATTTAATACAATTTTGAGTTATAAAAAGACATATAATGGCTAAGAGCGATCCATAATGTCAGAAAATAGTAAAACGACAAGACCAGAACTATAGGAAGGCCTAATAAGGGCCTAGACAGGCTGCCAGTTTTGGGTCTCTCCTCAGAAATCTGGATTGCTCCCACATACTAATTATATCAGCGCCCTCCATCAAACCACCTGATGCCTAGTGAACGTTGACTGACCAATCCTACAAAGGCTGTCCGGGACACAGGATAGAGTCATGATGGACCAGTGTATCGTTGTAAATAAGAAAATCATGTGCGTTGGCAGATGACATCACTGCGTCTCCATGTACTTTCAGCCCAAATTACATTTCTAGACAGCAGTACTACCCAATGCCACGACTGGCACTCAGTTAGCAGCCTATTAGGAACATATTAAAGCGAAAAAAATGCAGGTAGCCCTGTGACCCAGCTCAAGGTAGCCCCCTATGGGACTGGCCTGAGGGGAAGATGCTCCCCTGTCGCTCAGCCCAGACTGCCCCTGGCAGAAACCGATTTAATAACAATACAGTTACGGTTGGCATTTACCCACATGGAAGGAAGACTCTTAGAGAATGTGTTCCTCATTGTCCACAAGTGGAAATATACCTGCTGCAGAGTTAGACAGTGTTTACATACACATTTATTACCGCAATATGTCCCTGGAAATTATTTTCAATATTGACAACTATGATTATGGTGTTTCAGTATTTGAGCTGGAACTGCTTTGTCCAACTAACCAGACATTTCCAGTTTGACCACTTAGTAGGTAGGATATAGCTGTAGGGACAAGTCCCTATCCTGATTCCTGGTTTTATTTCTAGTGTGATGTATAAGAATTGACCTAATACAATATGTTGTACAGTATTCAGATACAAATAGTGTAGACACTGGTGCAAATCCCATATAGGTAAGAGGTCCTCAGAGTAAAATTGTGGATTATGTATTTTCCGCTGAAGATATCTTAATTAAGTGCAACAAAGAAGCTAGTAGATATTATAAGAAGAAGATACAAATAAACTGAGCTCTACAAATTCCCGGTCACAAAATCCTGTCTTAGGGCTAGATTTACTAAGCTGCGGGTTTGAAAAAGTGGGGATGTTGCCTATAGCAACCAATCAGATTCTAGCTTTCATTTATTTAGTGCCTTCTACAAAATGACAGCTAGAATCTGATTGGTTGCCATAGGCAACATCCCCACTTTTTCAAACCCGCAGCTTAGTAAATCTAGCTCTAAATTTTTTTACTGGTGAGCTGTTCCCTTGGAATGATGATGATATATGGGGAAAAAAACAAAATCATAATATAGGGCCTGATTCATTAAGTAACTTAGACAAGAAATTAAGTTTTCTTACTTAAGTTTTCCGGACAAAACCATGTTACAATGCAAGGGGTGCAAATTAGTTTATTATTTTGCACATAAGATAAATACTGGCATTTTTTTCATGTAGCACATTTTCTTGCCTTAGTTCCTTAATGAATTACAAATATTATCATTAGTCACCTAATCCACCAACACTATATTATGATTTTGCAAAATGAAACAACTACCACCAAAAATTGTATTTTGCGGTACAGGGTGTTATGTGATATAGTTTCTACTCATTGCTGAATATTTATTTGTTCAAAATCAAAAATAATGTTACACCTATGACGGTACATTACATTTTGCACATTAACGTTCTTGTGAATTTTGCACCAATCGGTGTGTTGTAAAAAATGAATGACCTGTTTACTTCTACACCTAGACAGGTAATAATGCTAATGACTAGTGCTGATAAAAATGTGCTTTATCTACAGTCCGTGCTTTCCAACAAAGACACCAGTTAATATCACAATGCATCGCCTGGTTATTTCTACACTTATATTAGTAATGGCATTACTGACAAGTACGTCAAAACATAGAATTTGACGCCAGAAAAGAACCTACGCCATGGTTGCCAACTCTCCAGGAACGTCCGGGAGACTCCCGGAATACTGGGAAATCTCCCGGACTCCCGGGAGAGTACTGTAAAATCCCGAATTTACCGGCGGAGTCCTCTTTCCAAACTGCGCATGCGCCGGTGATGTCATCGGCGTGATGACGCGGCGTACCTAATATCACAGAAGACCCCGGCCATTGCGGAGCACGGAGCTCCAACGCCTGCGCAGTCCACGGCCAAAGGTAACCGGGAGTGGAGGGATGTTGTACAGTGACACTGGCACCCAGACGCCGGGGTACAGCAGCTTGTTGTCTGTGTGAGGCGGCTGGTAACCTGGGCAGGGGGAACTGGAGGAAACTGCCAGGGAAGGGCGTGGGGAATGCGGGGGACATCCCGCCGGCCACATAGAGGGGCGATGAGGCAGGATGGGGCACGGGGGGTGGACAGAGGGTCAGGAGGGAGCGGGGGAATCATGCTGGAGGACTAGGGGAGTGAGCACATCCTCAATAGGCCGATTCATCTGGGGAACAACCAGGGGGATCCCAGTATTTACTTTAACTGTTAAAGTTTAAAAGTAAATGACATTATAACAGAAATTTCATTTGGGACAGAATGCCTACATAATTCAGCTTTCAATTCACAATAATGTATAATGCTAATGTCATGCTTTGTTATATTTCTTGTACATACCACAACCTGGTACAATAGTTAAATTAACTATTGTACCAGGTTGTGGTGTGTAAAAGAAATATAAGAAAGCATGACATGGGGATTATACATTATGGTGAATTAAAAGCTGAATTATGTAGGCCTTCTGTCCCAAATGAAATTTCTGACAAAAAAAGTTCCCCTTCACAACTACCCTCTACAATTAACACTGTAAATATGAAATAACGACTCGGTAATAGCTTGGCAAAAATAGGCCGCAGTTTATTTAATGAAATTTTGGTGGCAGAGAAAGTAACCACGGGGCCGCTAACAACTGAATAACCTAACCAGACAAGTGGATGGTAAAATGGCCCTGAATCCACTAACAAGGATAAAATCCCTTACTGAATGGCCAGTGCTAAACCTGGCGTCAGAGTGACTACACCCCCTCTGGACTGACAATGACGTGCCCACACGAAGCAGGCCAAGGGGTCATCCACACAGAGGATCTAGAGCCACATTTACCACAAAGGCAGCAGCGACCTGCAGCCAATCACCGATAGCGTCGTATGTATCAGTCGCTGATCGAAGTGCTTTCCTACCGGACTGTGCCTGCTCTGTATCGAGGGAAAAAACAAGGTTAATAACAAACAACACACACCTGTTGTAACAGATATCCAAAAACCAGGGTGAGGGGGGGTATTGTGAAGAAGAACTGAGGCAGAACAACAGCCAGAGAGGACTTATACATAAACCCAGGACTCTCCCCCTTCAGATCCCATTGGCCATCCTGGTACTACAACCAAGAACTTAACCCTTGCAGGTGTTTAGTGTATGTGAACATAGACGTATTCGTTTAAGTGCGTTCGGCTCAAGCGCCTCTCTTGTCATAGTATATACTCTTATTCAATAAATATCAATTTGCAAAGCCCAGAAAAATATAATGGCTGGTAAGAATTGAATATAACATGAAAAAAATGACTTTTATGTAGTTGCGACAGGTTGCATCATGCTGTGTGCATTTCGTGTGATCTTGAGTCAGGATTTGGGCAGTCTCTCCTATTCAGTCGCTGCAGTCACATCACATTTACCATGTAGGCATCTTCATTGTGAGTTACATTTGCATCACTCTGAATAATTATCACCTAGTGTGAAGTCAGGCTGTAAGCCCTGTGTTAGTGATCTCATCACTTAGCTAAGCCTCTAGAGCCTTCACATGCAAATGAAACATTCTTCCAAGCAGTTTTAAAAGAAAAAAAAGAATAAAGTGCAGTAGCTCAAATCCGAAAGTCCACATTTACTGTGTTTTATATTGTAAAGTGGCTGCAAATGTCTGGATGCATAACTGCTACCATGAGGTAATCTGTGTGGGGCCGTGCACAGTCTTGTTATGTCATGTGAGGGGTGTGACATGCCCAGGGTGTGCCCAGTGTTCATTAAGCACCCAACCACACCCAACTCTCCTCCCCTAAACACACCCTTGAATTGCCACACACATGGTAAGCGGGAACATGCTTCCTACGTGGGACAGAGGAACAGTTCCCTGAAATCATGACTGTCCCACCTAAATCACAACATTTAGGAGCTATGTGGGTGTGCAGGAGGGGAGGCAATTGTGAGAAATTCAGTGGTTGAGCTTGATAGGGCCCAGAGTCCTAAAATATCTGAACTCAATATAAAATATGACTCATTGGCAAACCTCACAACCTGCAAGTCCCTGGTAGCTGGACAGGGGGCGCAGTCACAGCTAGATGGGGGCGTGGCCACATCACTGTAAAACTAGGACAATTAGCTATTGCCCTTGTCTCAACATTCCCACCCGCGAGACAGACAGAGCCCTAACTTCGGGACTGTCCCACTGATATCGGGACAGTTGAGAAGTATGCATTGGCAGTCTGATTGTAGTCATGGTGTCACTAGAAACAATAGTAAATATACAGCAGGAGAATGCTGGGACTCGGTGAGTAAGGTGCAGCTGAGGAAAGCGTAGGATGGGTGACATATTTACACTGAGGATCCAGAGCACTGTGATGTAAAGAAACATTCCTAAATATTGCAGTAAAAAAAGGACATCACAATCTGACCTTTTAATGCCAAAAAGTCTCCAATAAGTGATATTTGACTTTAAAAGACTTATACCCGTTTCACTGTTCCCTGTTTTGACCATTGTTCTCCTCAGTCTTGCATTTCTCACTACTATATATTAAAGGGTGATTCCATTTTTAAATAATCTCTGTAATAAAAATAATATTTCATCATCGCCATCATCGCCTGGTTTATTTCTGAGCAGCACCAGAAAGACAGAGTTATAAATCACGCAAAATATTAAAATATGAAAGGTCTCTGTATTTTATTTTAGTGACACCAGAAAATGCTATATCTTTCAGGTACATGGGTGAATCCTGATGGGGAAGTGACATCAGATGGAAAATGACGTCTACGGTTGTTCAGTGCATTTATTACAGCAGTTTCTTTTTGTCTGTGACATTATTTCCAAGCTTTCTGTTAGAACTAACAATTGCAGAGAAGGTAACACAAAATGACCATTAAGGTTAAAGGGGCAAGCCAGGGAATTCTAAGGCTGCATAGTAGGGTCTGTTACCCTGAGCTACCAGACAACACCAGGTTACTCCACCAGTGGTCAGGCTGTGGGGCCCCCTTGCCCAAGGGGCTCCCGGGCAACTGCCCAGAGTGCCCAATGGGAAAGATGGCCCTGCTGTGATCTATCTTCTAAATTATCACTCAGAGGAATCATGTTCTTTGTCCGCCGTAAAAAAACGAGTGGGCCCCCCTCTAGGAATAACCAGCCCAGTGCTGAAAGCACTAGGAATGTGGATAGTAGGGTAATAACGGCGAAAATTATGCTAAAAAAGCAAACAGACGCCATTTTGTTTTGTGGAACTTCAAGTCCCAGCCATACCAGAGTGCTCGTTTTTTACGTGGATTTTCACACAGCCTGCCGTAGACTGGCAGCACTAGGGTTAATATCTTTAAACTTTTGACAGCTGCCGGACCTCCAGCTGTATGGACAGACAATGTAACAGTGATGTGTTTACTAATCACGCAGTTAGACATTGCAGCAACTCGCCGGAGATGACCAGCGAATTTTAAGATCAGAGTAAAAATCGCAGTTTAATACATCTGGCGACTTGGGTACTAAAATCCCGCGATTTTAAAATGCTGAAAAAAATCGGACCTTGATACATTTACCCCTAAGCCACCATGCTGCCTCAATCACAGTGTAAAAAAGAATTTCACCTTAGTAGGTTCGCTTTGAGCATCTGTTGCTCACAACTAGAGATGATCAATTATACATATTAAAAGTTTTAAAACTCATTTATTTTTTTGGCCGGGGTAAGAATGAAGAAAGAAGAAACAGCCTGTAGGAAACCTTTTTTTCACATTTATTAAACCAAGCTCAACTTTAAAAAAATATATATTTTTTTTTTTATAGAATCCATGCCTTGGCAATTTAAGTGGAATAAAAAACAGCACATATTGCCTTAACATTTGTTTACCAATGAAAAAATAAAAAATGAGCGAGATATTTCTATCTCGCCTCGCGAGTCCTAGAGGGCCACAGGCTGTTCTGTTTCAACAGATGTTCTATTACAAGTAATAATGGAAAACACACATATTTAAATCATTCTTAGAGGTATGCGCTGCTTCTTACATTTAATGCCAGAGCCAATAATTTTGTTAAATCGTGAAGTAACTGCGGAAGATTTAACATGAGGGGAAGAATATTTTTATGGCTGTGCAGTAACAAACAGCCTTTGCTATTTCCAAAATGTTCATGATGATGCGTGAAACAATATTTCATTTTGCAGATTCTCTCATCTGACAAAAATATGAATTTGGCAGCAGCTTGGCGATGATGGGAGAGATGTCAGACAAAAGTTTGCGATAAGCTGAGATGGTGTTAAGCTTAAGATTTAACTCGATAGCCTAGTGTACCACATTTAGATTTAAATAATGAACTATCAAGATGCAAGGAGAAACTATTTATCAACTAAACGTCATACACCAGGAACCGACTGTGGCGCAGTTTTTAATTGCTTAGCAGGGATGCTCGGAGAAAAACAAGTACACAATGTTTGGAGCCAAAATACACATATTTTAAGCGTAGGTTTATACACATTTGACATCACTGAGGTGCTGCCAGATTAAATGAATATGTTTCATCTGTTTGATCATCTGTGATTCTAACCTGCTCTGCAGAATTAACACATTTGGTGACTGCTTCGTGTGATAGAGTCCTTGAAAAGATTATTAATGTAAGAAGCAAAAATAAGCTGTGATAAGTACACTACTTACTAGTTTGTTTACCAGGGCCTATATATTCTCCTTGTGTTTGCAGGGGTTTTCCTCCGGGGGCTCCAGTTTCCTCCCATAGTTTAAAAACATACTAGTAGGTTAATTGGCTTCTGTAATATGGACCACAGAGTGTGTGTGTGTGTCTGTGTGTGTGTGTGTGTGTTAGGGAATTTAGACTGTAAGCTCCAATGGGGCAGGGACTGATATGAGTGATTATATATACTCTGTATAGTGCTGAGTAATATGATTGGCACTACATAAATAGAGAATAATAATACTGCAGAAGGTTGCTAGCAGAGTTTGCCTAACAAAAACAGAACAAACAAAAAAAGGAAATAATAACTCAAACAGACCAAAAACTTGTTAGATAACATAGAATTAAATTTGATATGACAACTCCTTGTCCACCAGCAATTCAGTAGGTCCTCTGGTACATCTAACAGACCCTAGCAGAGATCTTTAATCCCCTGTGATCTTCTTATTCACATAAAAAGAAATTTCTTGGGGGAGAGGCCTCAATAACCCAGCTGTTAGCATGAACAATGTCTGCCCAAGCAGGAGAGACTTGCTCAGGGCCATAGATACATAGGGCGACATACCTAATCACCCGATTCACAGAACGGAGGGAAGTTACAGTTCAGTTTTAGGCCTTGCACAATCAAACTTTAATTCTCTGCAAATAGTTCAGCACACACGCCTTGCCTAAAAAGGAAAAGTGGAGGCTGTTGTCCATAGCAACCAATCATATTCTCGCTATCATTTATCT